>NC_138763.1:71633225-71660725 GCF_965113315.1 Podarcis vaucheri | reverse complement strand
ATGCACAGTCTCAACCCACACCCCATGGATTTTATAGAACTGCTTTGTTGTTATTAGGCTTTTACAACACCTGTGAGCTTTTGACAGTCATAACTTCAGGGTATTTCCTCTGTCATTTTCCAATTGAAAACGCAACGCAGCCGGAAAAGTCACTAGCCCATCTTCCAAAGCACCCCTGTCTTAGCCATCTGTGGCATAGAATCGTAGAATTGTAGAGTTGGAAGGGACTATGAGGGTCATCTAGTCCAACCCCCTTTAATGCAAGAAACTTTTTGCCTGACGTGGGGCTCAAGATTCAGTCTCATGCACTACTGGCAGAGCTATCCAACATAAACTTATCCCAGCTTTGCCCTCCAGGATTCCTGGTTCAGCAGCAGGCTAAACCCCTTTGGTGGGAAGGCAATGTCACAGTGGTCTATGAGTCAACCGTCTTTCCAGGTGCCAGGTTCAACAGTCACCTAATTTCAAAACTCCAGAATTCACAGTCGGGCATTAGTTTTTTGGGACCAACCAAAGGTCTTCACTTAGATTCAGTCCCAAGATGGAGACTGAAGGTGAATCAGTCCCTACTAGATGCTGCAGGTGTTAAATTGTACATCTGGTTCTGTGACAAGCAATGACTGCTCTCAGTGTATTAAAACACACTAAGTCCCAGTTGGGAGTAAAGCAACAACACTTGCAATAAACATCGTGCAGGGAGCAATACACAGAAAGATTTAGTAACTACTTGCTGGTAATGTAGATAACTTCCTTACAGGCTTCACTTCCTTCCTGCTTTTTCTCCAAATGTGGTCAGAATGGGTCAGCATGTGCTAGTGTTAGCTTCTTGCCTCCATCTCAGCCACATGTAAAACCTATAGTTTTGTTTGCCATGGGTAATAGCCCTTTTGCTGGTCAATTGCATTCATCTCAATATGAACCAGTTTTGGGGGTTTTAACATGATCATCATAATTCAGGGAATCCATTTTTGGTGATAATTTTTTTCATCCCAAAATGGACAATCCTCGTTTTTTCTCTCTCATGTGATCATCATAATTCAGGACACTGGATTATCTTGCTGTCAGGGGTTCAGAAGCAGAGACGCAGAGAAGGGTGGAAACAGAGAGCGAGGGGGAGGAAGCCGAAGGGAGAATGAGTGATGATGACGACCCGAGATCTCCAAGCCTAAGCAGTGAGTCAGAGGACTCCCAAAAGGGAGCCCCAGTGAGCAGAGCAAGGGGGGGATCCGGGGGGACACCCCAGGAGGAAGGGAACAGAGGAGATTCAGAGAGCAGCAGCTGGAAGTCGGGACCCACGCTCATAACTGAGGGCGGCAGCAGCTGGAAGTCGGGACCCACGCTCAAGACTGAGAGCAGCAGGGAGGAAGGTAGCCAGGCATCGGGTTCCGGAGGCTGTCAGCAGGAGGGAGGGCACGAGTCAGGGGTGGTCACGCCCTCCTCAGAGAGCGAGGCAACGGTTAAGAGGAAAGTAGAGAGTTGGGCGCGCGCGCCAAGTTCAAATGCAGCGGAAACTGGAGCAGTAAGCAGCCCGGAGAGTGAGCCAGGTCCTAAAGCCCGCCGCAAGGAGGCAGAAGGATCAGGGGGGTCAGCGTCAGAGGAGAGTAGAAGGGAGGAGGCACAGGGGGGCAGAAGGACCCAGAGACGTAGGGAGAGGCGAAGGAGGTGGAGCAAGGCTAGGGTATTAAGCTGGTGTGCAAGAGGCGGGGACTCAGACGGGTCTTCGCCGACCTAGAGCAGAAGGTGTAGAGCTGCACGCTGCAGTTCGGAAATGAAACCTGTAACTCAATAAAGACTCTTTTAAAGTGGACGCTGTGTGGCGTGGTCCTATGTGAGCTGGGACCTGGTAGCAGCTCTGACAGTAAGACCCGTCTCATCAAAGCTTCAGAAACCTGAAACCTCGCAGCGGGAGCAGAAGCCGCTAGGGGAGGAAGAGGGGTGTCTGTAAGCGAGCTCACAAAGGTTAGCAAGATGACGGAAGAACAGAGGATCTCCGCGCTGCAAGAGGCAGTGACCCAGTTGTCCTCAGAGGTATTGGCTTCCAAGAAACGGGAGGAGGAGACTACAGCCGCCTACAGAGACCTACACGCCAGGTTTGAAATGCTTGTTAAGCAAGGGCAACCGGGACCCAGACCGGAGGGCGTGGGATTGGCACGGAGAGCAGGAGGGCTTGTGGCTCACTTCGATGGGACTTTGCAACAGTACCCTAATTTTAGAGCAGACGTAATGTGCGCACTGCAACTGCTGGCAAAAGACTTTAGAGATGAGGAAGAGAAGGTGGGGTTCATATTGTCCCATTTGCATGGGGATGCCAAAGCCTGGCTGCGCAATTTGTGGAGGGATAAAGATCCGGCGCTTCAGAATGCAGATGCCTTTATCAAAGCGATGGATGCGTGTTTTTTGTCTACTATTGATGTGGATCTTGCCAGACGGGAGATTCATGGACTAAAACAAGGGAGGGCGAGCGTCCGGCAGTATCACGCCCGATTTTTTGCGCTGGTCAGTGCTTTAGAATGGGATCGGGATTCGCCCCCTGTCAGAGACCTCTTCTGGGAGGGTCTAAGTTCAGCGGTTAAGGATGAAATTGCAAGGGGGGAGAGGCCCCGAAGCACGCAGGAGGTGGTCCAAAGGGCGCTGACTGTGGGGGTGAGGCTGGAAGAACGTCCATGGTGCAGAGATGAAGGACGTGGAGGGCGCGAAGCAGCGAGAAGTTTCTCTTTCGTTCCGAGGGAAGCAGCGCGTGCGCAATCCACACCTCCGCCAGGAGGGGGAGGGGAACCGATGGAGGTTGGAGGTGCAAGGGCTCAGTCAGCAGCCAGAGCCCTAGCACCGGCAGCAGTGAAAGCGAAGCCTCCTAGAGGGAACAGGAAGTGTTACATCTGCGAGGATCCAGGCCATTTGGCGAAGGAGTGTCCCCGGAGGCTCCACAAGCACACTGCAGCCTCAGTAATGGTGACTGCAGCAACGCAGCAAGGAGAACCACAGCAGGGAAACGACGATGTCTGGCTGGAGACGGAGGCACTGGGGCCCAGCCAGACGCATCTGTGAAGCAGTCCCCAGCAATCTTGCAACCCACGGATCCCCTCCCACCCAAACCAGTAGTGCAGCTCACAGCATCTCTCCAGCTACCCGACGGCGTCACTATCGAAGTGCCGCTTTCTGTGGATTCTGGAAGCAACGCAGACTTTATAGCGCAGAGCTTTGTGGAGCAGCACGCTATACAGCTATTGCCTGCCACTCTGCCCCTGCAAGTCGTCACAGTGGATGGCAGAGAGTTGCTAGGGGGGCAGGTGGTGAAGCAGACGCCACCGATGGTGATGCGCCTTGGCAACCACAGGGAAGTCATCAGTTTTAATGTCACCCAACTGTCGGACACGCCCATTGTGTTGGGCATGAGTTGGCTGGACAGGCACAGTCCGACACTGGCTTGGTACCAGAGACAACTGATCTTCGGCTCCTCTTATTGCGCAGAACACTGCATCCTGCCCCGACGGGAGGGAGAGGAGGAGGAATCACAACTGCAGTTGGGAACGTTGCAAGCGGTCCCCCACAAATACGCGAGCTTTTTGGAGGTCTTCTGCGAGAAGGAGGCGGACAAGCTACCCCCTCACCGGCCATATGACTGCAAGATTGACCTCCTACCGGGGGCGACGCTGCCGAAGGGGCGGCTATACTCCATGTCTGAAGATGAAATGCAGGAACTCAAACAGTTCATCGAGCATAATCTGGAGCGTGGCTTCATCAGAGAGTCCAAGGCAGTGGGGGGCAGTCCCGTTTTCTTCGTGAAAAAGAAAGACACGCCCCAAAAAAGACTAGTTGTGGACTACCGCCTTTTGAACCAGATGACCAAACCGTCTGATTACCCCATGCCCAGGATTGACGACCTCCTCGCGACGGTGCGCAAGGGACGCGTGTTCACCAAGTTGGACCTGCGAGGGGCGTACAATCTCATCCGCATGCGGGAGGGCGATGAGTGGAAGACGGCCATGTTCACACCGCTGGGCACCTACGAATACAGAGTTATGCCCTTTGGATTACAAAATGGCTCTCACTGTTTTCAAGCTTTTATGCATCACGTGTTGGAGGGACTCCTCTACAAGACATGCGTCTGCTTCCTGGATGACATCCTGATTTTCTCTGACTCGCAGCAAGCTCACGACCGAGACGTGAGGGAGGTGCTCAGCAGGTTGCAACAACATAGACTGTACGCCAAGCTGGAGAAGTGCCAGTTCGACACGACGGAGGTGGATTTCCTGGGATACAAGTTGTCGGACAAGGGGATAGCCATGGACAGCACCAAGGTTCGTGCGGTATTGGATTGGAAAAGCCCGCGCAACCGGAAGGAGGTCCAGCGGTTTGTCGGCTTCGCCAACTTCTATCGCAAGTTTATCAAGGGGTTCGCGATGCAGACGGCAGCAATTACGGACACGCTCAGCTCCAAAAAAAAGAAATTCATCTGGACGGAGCAGGCGGAACAGTCCTTTCAAGCGCTCAAGCATCTCTTCGCATCGGAGAAGCAACTGCTGCATATCGACCCCAGTAAACCGTTGAGGGTAGAGACAGACGCGTCAGACAGAGCCGTGGGAGCTGTCCTGCTGCAGCGAGACCCGCAGGGGGTGTGGCGGCCGGGAGCGTTCTACTCCAGAAAGCTCAGCAAGTCGGAGCAGAACTACACCATCTGGGACAGGGAGTTGCTGGCCATTCATGCAGCTTTCAAGGCGTGGAGGCACTTCCTAATCGGCGCCAAGCACACGGTGCAGGTCTGCACGGACCACAAGAATCTGGAGCACTGGCGCACGGCTCAGTTCCTGAACCAGAGGCAGATACGTTGGGCGGAGTTCTTTGCTGACTTCAATTTCCGAATAGAGTACGTCCCAGGCGACACCAACATCATGGCGGATGCACTGTCCCGAAAACCGCAATACCTAGAAGAGGTGACGCCAGCGGCGGCCATGCACATCTTCGCACCGACGGCGTGGGCGTGTGCCTCAGCTACAGTAGACCTGGATGCGGTGCGACGTGCATTGCGGGACGACTCATTCGCGCAAGACAAGATGGCGGAACTGCTCAGAGGCACGGCTACCACGGACGAGTTCCAGGTGCGGGACGGCTTGCTCCTACGCAAAGGGGCTGTCTATGTACCAGGAGACGACCTTCGCGCCAAGGTACTGCAACAGTTGCACGACGCACCCACGGCCGGTCACTTTGGCACAGAGAAAACGATGGAATTAGTCGCGAGAGACTTCTGGTGGCCCAGGCTGAGAGGAGAGGTCGCGGACTACGTCGCGAGGTGCGACACCTGCCAGAGGGCCAAGCCGGTACACAGACCACCGGCGGGACTGTTAGAACCGCTGCAAACACCGTTTGAACCGTGGGAGAGGGTGGCCCTGGACTTTGTGACGGATTTACCCAACTCGAGAGGCAAGACAGCTGTGCTAGTGGTGGTGGACTTGTTCACCAAGATGGCACATTTCATTCCGTGTGCGAAGGTGGCCACGGCGGAACAAACCGCCAAACTGTTCATAGATCACGTGTTCAAAGTGCATGGCCTGCCACGGTCTATCCTGTCCGACCGCGGACGCCAGTTCATCTCGTCTTTCTGGCAGAAGCTGATGGGTTTTCTAAATGTCAAGGTCAATCTGGCATCAGCAAGACACCCGCAGACCAACGGGCAAGCAGAGAGGGTCAATGCCATCATGCAGCAGTACCTGAGATGCTATGCCAATCAACAGCCTGCGACGTGGGTGGATTACCTGCCGCTAGCCGAGTTCGCTTACAACAACACGAAGCACGTGTCCACAGGAGTGACGCCGTTCTTTGCCAACAATGGGAGGAATCCCAGAACCTTCCCGGGACTGGAGAGAGTGGGGGAAGGAGAACCACAGACGGCGGACGCGTTCGCGTCAGAGCTGCAGGCGGTCCACGATCAACTCAGACGGCAGCTGGAGCTAGCTAAGCACGCCTACAAGGTGCAAGCTGACAAGCACAGGCGGGTTGGCGAAGTGATCCAAGTGGGAGACTGGGTCTGGTTGGCAGCCCACGCAGTGCCGACCAGGTCGCTTGCCAAGAAGAAGTTGGGGCACAAGCAGATCGGTCCGTACCAAGTCGAAGCGCAGATCAACCCGGTAGCCTTCCGACTGGCGCTGCCGGAGGGTTCCAGAATGCATCCGGTGTTCCACAGGTCGGTGCTCACTCCCTACAAGGCACCTCACAGGTTCCAGGAGCCAGGGACGGCGCCAAGTCCGCTCCGGGAACGGACGGAGACGCGGGAGGTGAAGCACCAGGACCACATCAACGAGGTCACGGAGATTTTGGACTCCAGATGGGGGGAAGAGGGAGTCGAATACCTCTTAGCCAGAGAGGGCACCCGGGCCAGCGCCAATAGCTGGGTACCAGACTACGCTTTGGAGGAACCCCTGCTCAAGGACGAGTTTCATGCCCTCTTCCCACACAAACCCATGCCAGCGAGCTTCTTCGACGACTGGTTGTTCACACCCACACTTTCTTCCAGCACGTTCCATGGATTCGACTCAGAAGGGGAACCCGCACGGAGCACCCGTTCCCCAGAAGGTTCACCGGCAGGTTCGGCATCAGGCAACTCGTATTGGTGGGACGATCGACCAGAGGAGCGATGGCGCAGGAAGTGGCTGGAGAGGCCAGGTCGAGCGACCGACGCAGAGACTGACATGGACGTGTTCGGGGAGGACCTCGGGTTCGAGCACGGCGGTACAGAGATGGAAGAGCAACAAGTCAACGTCGACGACCGCGAGGGGGAAGACTCGGAGGTCTTCAGTTGGCGGCCACCCACGGGGAGCGACCTGTATCCAGCATTCCCTCCCATGATGATGGAGCGCCCAGCACCCACACCTGACAGCGGGGAGGGGGGAAGGGGGGGCTTCGAGGGGGGGATGGATGTCAGGGGTTCAGAAGCAGAGACGCAGAGAAGGGTGGAAACAGAGAGCGAGGGGGAGGAAGCCGAAGGGAGAATGAGTGATGATGACGACCCGAGATCTCCAAGCCTAAGCAGTGAGTCAGAGGACTCCCAAAAGGGAGCCCCAGTGAGCAGAGCAAGGGGGGGATCCGGGGGGACACCCCAGGAGGAAGGGAACAGAGGAGATTCAGAGAGCAGCAGCTGGAAGTCGGGACCCACGCTCATAACTGAGGGCGGCAGCAGCTGGAAGTCGGGACCCACGCTCAAGACTGAGAGCAGCAGGGAGGAAGGTAGCCAGGCATCGGGTTCCGGAGGCTGTCAGCAGGAGGGAGGGCACGAGTCAGGGGTGGTCACGCCCTCCTCAGAGAGCGAGGCAACGGTTAAGAGGAAAGTAGAGAGTTGGGCGCGCGCGCCAAGTTCAAATGCAGCGGAAGCTGGAGCAGTAAGCAGCCCGGAGAGTGAGCCAGGTCCTAAAGCCCGCCGCAAGGAGGCAGAAGGATCAGGGGGGTCAGCGTCAGAGGAGAGTAGAAGGGAGGAGGCACAGGGGGGCAGAAGGACCCAGAGACGTAGGGAGAGGCGAAGGAGGTGGAGCAAGGCTAGGGTATTAAGCTGGTGTGCAAGAGGCGGGGACTCAGACGGGTCTTCGCCGACCTAGAGCAGAAGGTGTAGAGCTGCACGCTGCAGTTCGGAAATGAAACCTGTAACTCAATAAAGACTCTTTTAAAGTGGACGCTGTGTGGCGTGGTCCTATGTGAGCTGGGACCTGGTAGCAGCTCTGACACTTGCGATTGTGGAACTAGACAAAAAGAATGAAAAAAAATCAGTCCCAGCTTGTTCCAGAGCAGTACTGCAAGGGAATATGCTTATCACAGTCCATTTACTCTGCCCCAGGGGGAAGGAGTGTGTTTAAGCTTCTCCCTTTCGTAAAACTAGCTATCACTTGGTTTCTGTTATTACTTAATGCCATCAGAGGTCCATTGCAGGAAAGCAGAGCTGGCAGCGCTAGCATACGCACAATAAATTTCTGACCATTCTCTGGTTCCTCTGGTAATTAACCCAGACACAAATCAAAACACACACACACGACATCTCAGAAACTAAATGCATCGCTTCTCTGTGGCAACTGTTCTGTGCAGCTAATCGATGACTTTTTTACAGTCTCTGTGGTCTCCTGACGGCTTATGCCTTCCGCAGGAAGAGCCAACAGAATAAAGAGCTGGATCAATGTGAAGCTCAACACAAGAAAGCACAAACATCAGTGCACCTCTCTTACCTCCTGAGAATTATGACAAACACAGACACTAATATGAAGGCAACAAATTACTTTCCTCACCTTATGAAGGTCACTTCAATCCTCATCAAACAGAATAACAAGGAATTTGCAAAGGGGGGGGGGAGGTCTGGTGATTTGTTGGTGTTTAGTTTTCATTATGCGCAAATGGCTATATTGTGGCAATTGACAACAGAGTCACAGTACTCAGAGAGTGACTCATGATCAATTTAAGCCATTCTCTTTGGATCTTTTCTGACAAAAATGCTCAAACTTTGGGGTCAAAGTGGTTCTTTAGATTTATCAGCAAAAAGAAGTTTTGGATATCTCAGTACCTGTGTCCCATCAGCCATTTATACCCCCGCCCTGTAGCCAAAAGGCTCTTGGAGCACTTAGAAGAATCCTAAGACAGTCCCTGCCCTCAAGCTTGCAATCTAAAGAGACATGGCACACAGAGAAAAAGGAACGGGAGGGGGGAGGGGCAAAGCAAGCTCAAGAAGAAGTTCTTAAAGTTACACAGTTCATATATCAGAAGTGCATTTGTAGTTGTATGGCACCCTCATACATGGAAACAGGGAGTCACAGGTTTATGAACTAGACTTCAGGTTAAGCTGCTTCTTCATCTCTCTCCTGAGGTGAAATTTATTATTAGCATCATTATTTTATTATTTATATGCCACCTATCTGACTGGGTTGCTCCAGCCACTCTGAACAGCTCCCAACAAAATAATAAAAACACACTAAAACATCAACCATTAAAAACTTCCCTAAACAGGGCTGCCTTCAGATGTCTTCTAAAAGTTTGGTAGTTATTTTTTCTCTTTGACATCTGGTGGGAGGGCGTTCCAAGGGCGGGTGCCACTACTGAGAAGGCCCTCTGCCTGGTTCCCTGTAACTTGGCTTCCCGTAGCGAGGGAACCTCCAGAAGGCCCTCGGAGCTGGACCTCAGTGTCTGGGCTGAATGATGGAGGTGGAAACGCTCCTTCAGGTATACTGGGCTGAGACCGTTTAGGGCTTTAAAGGTCAGCACCAACACTTTGAATTGCGCTTTGAAATGTAGCTTGAAGAGATCATTTACTTCACCGTGTTGCACTTTAAAACACACATACCCTTTTACATGAAAAGTCAAGACATTCTGGCTGGAGCTGATGAGATTTAGTCTCTGATAGCTGGGGGGTACCTGCTTGGCAAATGCTGCTATATCCCTTGAAAGGCCTAGGGTAACATTTTCAAAGGTCTAACAGAGTTTCAAACTGGTGTTCCTCCTTTTACCATTAATTCCTGAAAAGCACACTCTCTGGATGTCTAGAGCACCAGCTGAAGCTGCTGGAAATATAATCAATCTGGTCAAAACTCCAATTGCCCCTGGCGTAGTGGTTGACCTCATCTGGCTAAAATGAATTTAGATGTCTTGGCTAGGACATGAACTCATTTTGAGATGGGCACAAAATTCATTCTGTTCTAATGGAAGAGCAGATCGCCTCCCAGCATCTTTCTTAAGTAAGTGGAATGTTATAAGTAATTGATATGGTGCAAGATTGGGTCTGCAGCACCTGGCAAATGCAGCTGAGCATCAATAGGAGTCCTCCCCTTCAGCTCCTTCAATCTGTAGAAATAGCTCTTCTCGTCTTTCAAAAAAGATAAAATTCAGAGTGCACAAGACCAGCATCTGATGTGTACAATAATGTGTTCTCAACCAACAGACAGCTCTGCCACAACTTTATCAGCTAACAGATTAGAAACTCAACAGAGAAAACCATATAGAAAGAAAGAAAGAAAGAAAGAAAGAAAGAAAGAAAGAAAGAAAGAAAGAAAGAAAGAAAGAAAGAAAGAAAGATATAACCTAGTGAGTTAAGGGATGCACAGCAATGCCAGGACGGATGGGAAACAATAGTAACCTGGAAATGTATTATGGAAATGTCCACACAGCAGTCTCTCCATTTCCTCCATAGTTGTCAAGGAGCACATTTTCACAAGTTGCCAGGGTGACAGCGTAGCAGTGCATCCAGAATTAAAGTCGTTGCCATCCTAGCATCTCTCTCATTATTTCGGATCACTGTGAAGAAGCTAATTGCATTTTGTCGTTACATAAAAACCACGGCCTGAGCGAGTCAAATAATGCACTCCCCCCCCACCCCTTTTTGACCAATGTCAGAATTTGCAATTCAAGCTGAACAAAGGTATGAATCTATGCTTCCCACTGCTCTTCCTTTCCCACCCCAACACTTGCCCTGTTAGGAAGAGGCTGCCACTCTGCAACCATCAGCTCCGCCATCAACATCCCATTTTCAAAAAATCCACGCAGGGAACTATTATGTTACAAGGTGACAGGGTAGCAACCAAAAATGAAATGTCAGTGTCCGGTTCCCCCTCCCCCTCTGTAATATCTAGTTCCATTTACCCATGCCCAAATGTTGTGATGTGGGTTTTCCTGACCCAGTGGCGTAGCGTGGGTTGTCAGCACCCGGGGCAAGGCAAGTAATTTGCACCCCCTAACCCGTGGATTTGCGCCCCCTAACCCGTGGATTTGTGCCCCCTAACCTGTGGATTTGTGCCCCCTAACCCCCAGATGTTGCGCCCGGTGTGGCCGCCCCCCCTGCACCCCCCATGCTACGCCACTGTCCTGACCACACCTCACTTCGCTGGCAGCAGAGATTCGAAGCACATTCGAGGCTCATTTGAAGCTCATGGTTACCCACACCCAAATCATCCTGGGAACTGCACTTTGTTAAGGATGCTGGGAATTGGAGCTATGTGAGGAGGAAGCTACAGGCCCCAGGATTGTTTGGGGGGAGTCATGTGTCCTAGAGGTGCTTCCATCAGCCCGGGCCAGCATCCTCCAAAGCAGCTGGTCAGGGAAGAGTGCAGCAGGGGATCAACAGGGGCCTTTCTCCAGGTGCCCCTGCTCCCCAAGATTGTTGTTTAGTTATTTAGTTGTGTCCGACTCGTCGTGACCCCAGATAGAAAAGCCAATGTAGTGCCCTGCAGGTGTTATCAAACCGAGGTTCCCATCAGTCTCAGCTGGCATGGTCAATAATCAGGGATGATGGGAGTTGTAGTCCAACAACATCTGGAGTACCCTGTGTTGACTACAGAGTGCAGTACAGTGGTACCTCGGGTTAAGTACTTAATTCATTTCAGAGATCCATTCTTATCCTGAAAGTGTTCTCAACCTGAAGCACCACTTTAGCTAATGGGGCCTCCCACTGCTGCCGTGCGATTTCTGTTCTCATCCTGAAGCAAAGTTCTTAACCTGAGGTACTATTTCTGGGTTAGCGGAGTCTGTAACCTGAAGCGTCTGTAAGCCGAGGTACCACTGTATGTTGCTCTTCCCTCCACCCCACTGATGATGCACATAGCTTTATCTTTGACACCTCACTCTCTTTTGATCCCCCATATCTGGCCCAAAATCAAACAATGCACTTTACATTGCATGAATGGGATCCATCCTTTCTGTCTCTTGAGAAAAAGCTCTGCTTCCATGCTATAGTCACCTCTCACTTGGGCTACTGCAACGCAGCCTCCTCCTCTCTGGTCTCAGCTTGGCCCCCTGATGTCTACCCAGCATTCCACTCTCTTGTTTCATTGCTCAGGTCCAATGAAGTTCCTCCTTAGAAACTGGCACCGTCTTCCAGTCTGCTCCTGGAACCAGCACAAACTCTTTGCCACACCTTTGAAACCCTCTACAATCCCACTGATATCACTCAATGGTTAGAAGGTGTAAGATTCTGCTGCGGCCGCTACCTGTTGCTTTTATTTCCTCGTCATTTTCAATCAGCCTGGCTCTTTTAGCAATGCTTTGTATTTTGAAAATTGCTGTTGGTTTTCAAAAAAAAAAAAAGGGAGAAAAAGTTAATTGTAAGCCACCTTGCAGATTGGTCTGTAAATTGAAGAGCAGCGTCGAAAGAGTTCCCATAAATACATAGCCGTCTTAATGAAAGATTCTGTTCTTTTCAGTATCCATCTCAAACCTTATAGGACTTTCACACAACACCCACCAGCTAAAGAGCAGTTGTTTGCCTCTATACAGGTCCCTTTCTCTGAAAAAATTGTTCACTTGAGACGTGGAGAGTTTTCATCCAAAACTGTAGCAATGAGCCATCTGCTGGCAGGCATCAGTTCAATGAGCCAGCAACTAATGTTATTGCAACAAGATTGACTAGCATTTCCCCCGACTTTTTAAACAAACAGCTGCATATAGAAGAAAATGTTCAACAAGGCTATGAATTCCACTTGGTTCACTTTCTGGGAAACGCTGGTCAGGAATTACTGCCGTATAATGGTGCCAAGATACGCCACGTACATTTACAAAACACTTGATGCAGGATTAAATTAGCCTAAACTCGGATCCAATTCACACAGGCAGGAGATTCCAGAGCAGCCTTTGAGTGGCTACACATATTACTTACTGGCTTGTCTTCAGGTGTGATGCCTCTATTGCGTGAGGGGAAATGAGGGGGCGCGCTCTCTGGCTTCCCCTCTGCTGCATCCCTGCTATCCAGTCCAGCCACCTATAGCTCAGTTGGTTAGAGCGTGGTGCTGATATCGCCAAGGCTGCAGGTTCGATCCCCATATAGGACAACTGCATAGTCCTGCATTGCAGGGGGTTGGACTAGATGATCCTCAGGTTCCCTTCCAACTCTATGAGAGGGAATTCACTGGAGAGGGAAGGCCTGGAGCCTATCCCAGATCCTTGCACAATCTGCAACCCTGGGGAGATCCCTGAGGGTTGTAAAACATGAGTCACAACTCATGTGAGAGCACTTCTGAACACATGGAAAACTGAGGGGGTCTGGTGACAGAAACCAGCCCCACACTTCCCCTCACACAAGAGAGGCCATGCTCTCCACACGGCAGATGGGCAGACTTCAGGTTGGCCAGATGCATTTGGTTGTTGTTGTTTTAAAACTAAAACTCCTCAAGCAGATTCAAGCTCAAAAGAGATACTGTACGGTTATAATTCATGAGTACCCAGGTGCCTCTCTGAGCCCATCCTGAGTTGCAGAGTTTGATTCCCGAACTGAACTGTCTGAGCTCTCCGTTCTTGCACACAAAAGCATCCCAGGAGGATAGCTTTTATAACGCTTTAATTTCAGCTTAATTTAGATGGCGATGATAGCTGAGTTGCTGCTAACGGAGAGTCAGAAACTCTTGCCATTCTACTGCTAAGTAGCCAGGAATCTGCAGCTAGATCCCAATCTGCTTTCGGCCTGTCCCTGCATTGCAGTGTGCCAACCACCGCTGAAATCAGCCAGAGATGCCTGGTTAAAGAGTCTCTCATACATAGGACTGAGGAAGAGGAGGAGGACTTTTCAGTAGAAACTTCCCTGAACAACAAACCTGGGAACAGTCCCAGATCTTCATAAGCCAAGCCAGTTTCTGATTTGATCCCAGAATGTCCTGCTTTCCTTGGGACGTATTTAGTTTCATTGGAGAAATGTTGGAGGGTATGGAGTCATGCATCCCCGAGTCTAGAAAGCAAGCAACTTATTCAACCTTTAGAAGACATCTGAAGGGAGCCCTGTACAGTAAAGGGAAGATTGTTTTTTAATGTTTTATTATGTTTTTATACATGATAGAAGCTGCCCAGAGTGGCTGGGGCAACCCAGTCAAATGGGTGGAATATAAATCATCATCATCATCTTACTATGGAATAGGACATCCTTATTTTCACTGGAGAAATGTTGGAGGGTATGCAAACCTGCTGCAAACCAGAAATGTAACTGGGGAATGCACCGGGAAATGTGGGATGACATCTGCTTGATGTAATATTGCATAATCTCTCCACAAACAAATCAAAATGAATGCTGGATCAACATGCCATCTGGAGCCACATTAAGGTAGAGGAAGCTGACAGGTGGTGCCTGTTATATGTAGGAAGGAAGGCCTGTAGCAGGTTGGCTGCGGTCAGAGTGAGGTTGGTGGGGCCAAAGGAACAGCGATGTTGAGTTCTGGAATTCGCTGCCACAAGATGTAGTGATGGTCGCCAGCTTGGATGGCTCTGAATGAGATTTAGGCAAACTCCTAGAGCAGCATTTCCCAAACTTGGGTCTCCAGCTGTTTTTTCAGACTACAATACCCACCATCCCCATTGCCTGCTAGTGATGATGGGAGCTGTAGTGCAAAACCAGCTGCAGACCCATATTTGGGAAACACCGTCTTAGAGTTTGGGTGTTACTTGTAGAAATATGACAACCCCATCCTAAAGGATAGCGCTTTCAGTGGCTACTAGCATGATGGCTCTTTACTCCCTCCAGTGTAGGAGGTGCTGTGCCATTTAAGAACTAGTTACTGGGAATCACAAGTGGGAAAGAGAGCTGTTGCTTTCAGGTCCTGCTTATGAGCTTCCCATAGGCCACTGTGAGAAGAGGGTACTAGAAAATGTGGGCCTGTGGTCTAATTCTTATTCTACATTATGATGCCATAGTGTGATTTTAGCAGCATTTGGGCGGGGAGGAGGAGGGCAGGGAAATGCCAGCCCCACCCCCATCAACATGCCAATGACTTAATCATTTGATTGCAAGAATCATTTGGCTGAGAAAATAATCATACTAGCATGCTGATTTAATAGCAACCTCAGAGATTCGCTAGTACTAATTTGTGATTATAGCTGCCTGATTTTGATGTATTACAGAGACATTCTGCTTTGTAAACATTCTGCTTACAGTGCAATGCTATGCGTTTCCACTCCATTTTAAGCCTCATTTAGTTCAATGGGACGCACCCAAGTAAGTGTATTTAGGACTGCAGCTGCAGGCTGGAATTCTATGCACACTTAGCAAGGGAGTTGGAGAGACCAAGCACTGTATAATGCAACTCATTGTTCACATCAGATGTTTTAGACTACAGCTTCCATCGGCCACAGCCAGAACAACCATGATGGCTGTGCTGTAGCCATCATGGGAGTTGTAGTCCAAAAAGCTGGAAGGCACTACATTGGCCAAGACTTTATGGTTTGTGCCATACACAATTTGCTTGTCTTCACAGTGCTATAAGACTCTTTGCTGCGTTGGGTACTACAGACTAACAGGGCTACCCCTCCAGCAGAGTTCAGATTGTCTTCTAGTGAACTCTTCTTGGAAGATTATAAAGGAGCTTAATGGCGTGTGTGTGTGTGTGTGTGTGTGTGTGTGAGAGAGAGAGAGAGAGAGAGAGAGAGAGAGAGAGAGATATCACCCTTACTGATATTCCCTTGCAATCCAGGGTTGCAGAGGTACCGTACATTGGGTGTGTTCTGGGTTGCATTCTCTGTTTATGTGGAGCAATGATCAGGCCCCCAGAGGCCAGGTCTGGACTCTGTGTGAGCTTTCAGAAATGCAAAAAATGGTGTGGAAATGGTTCCCTAAAGGCAGAAATCTTGAAAGCCTTCAAGATTTAGAGTTTAGAGAGTTAGAACACTGTTTGTCCTGGGATAGCAGAAAAAAACTCCAGTCACAATGATAGTCAAAGCAGGCAATTTAAGAGCAGCCCACAAGGTGAAAATTGTTATGTTTCTCCATCTGGCACGGACTGACACACAAAGGAAGTGAGAGCAGAAATTGGGGCTGAATGTGAAGAAACAACAGTGTAAGATTGACAGGACAGAAATCAAGAGGTGTGAGTTATAGTTCCCCCCCCCCTCCACCGCATTGAAAATAATTCTAGGATGAATGTAAAACCAATTAAGAAAAATGACAGTGTCAGTCAACACATTTGTTCTTGCACAGCTATAAATAATTTAAGACCTATGGCGTGAGCATTGTCTTGGCCAGAAAAAACTGTGAGGGAACTTTCAGGAATGTCATGCCATGGGCAGACCTTCCTAGACTGCCCCAGTTCTGCTGGTGGGTAGGAGAATCATAGGTTTGGTTTATTTTATTGTTTGTTTGCGCACTGATGGTGCCAAAAGAAGTAAACAGAGTGTAAGGGGACACATCTGTCAAAAACAGATGAGGAGCCTGTTGCTCTCTGGGTATCTGGGCTCTAATTCCTATCAGCCTTGACCAACAAGGCCAGCAGTCAGGGATGATGGAAGCTGAAAATCAATGACATCTGGCTCCCTATACTTAGCCTAAAATTTGACACAAGAGAAATGAAAGTCTGGCGGGGGTGGAGGCCAGGGGTGTAGCGTCAGGGGGCCACAGGGGTGGTTGCCCCAGGCACAAAATTGTTAGGGGGGCAAAAATTCAACACCCAGTGCTGCCTCAGTACAGCTGCATGCTTCCGTCTCTGGTCTCCACTGAAAATGGCTTCTCCATGCAAACCAGGAAGTCGCCTTTCCGGACAATGGAATGACTTTTTCTTTTCTTATTTCTTTGGCTACGATCTCCTGGGTGACATGGACACCATTCGGCAGTTGAGTGCGCATGCATACCTCATCCGTTTCCCTCCCACCCACCTCTCCATGCAGTCCCGGGTTCTGGCAACCCATGCTACGCCACTGGTGGAGGCCATGGTAAGCAAGGAAATAATATCCCATTGTTTCCATTGCTGGTGCTCAGACTCAATAGCAGGCTTAGGCTATATACACATTCCCCTTTGCTCCAGTGAATCCCCATTGCTGGTGCTTGAAACTGAGCGCATATGGCACTAGCCAGAATACATATGCACCCTGCAGTTTCTTGAGAAATACTCCTCTTGGATGCGTTTCCCGTCAAAGTATGCTTGCATCCAGTTTGAAAGCATAAGCAGCAGTTAAACTGAGGTGCGTAACTTCTGGGCATTCTTTGCACGTGTGCAGGTGACTGCTTTGTGGAATAGGGGATGGGGGTTGCAGGTGTGGGGAAACAAATCAGGTAATGCGTCTCGGGTGATGCGCATCCCCACCACCTTTCAGGGGTGCACAGCGCTGCAAAGATGTGTCTTGAAATGCAGTGAGGTGGGAAAATTTTTTGATGTGTTTTAAGCTACGAATGTGTACATAGCCTTGGATACAGCAGAGCATGGGAACAAGCAGCTCAGGCCTCAGAGAAAATGTGGGTCTTGAAGAGGACTCTTAAGGAAGTAAGAGAGGTGGCATCACAAAAGCTCTCCTGAGAGGCAGAAGGAGAGGGAAAGGGAAGGTTGAATTCCGTCTTGTAGTGACGTTGCTGCTGCTGCTGCTGCTGCTCTTTACGTTCTCCTGAGGCGCAGGTAAGCTTTCTCTCTTGGCAGGCTGTGATTGTGATCACGCCTCCTTTCAGATTCACGTAGCAGGACTGCTTAGAACAATGACGCACAGCTCTACGTTCTGAATGGGGAAACCCATCAGAAACTAGGAAAGGTGACTCATTCTGCCCAACAACCCCCTCCTTTCCCCTTCAGCCGAGGACTGGTCTTCAGGTACGTGTGAGAGTGCACAACAAAAGCATTTTGGGAACAGAGAAAAGGAGCAGGTTTTGGGGGCAGTGAGAAAGATGCTGCAGTTTGAAATACACAGAGAGAGAGAGAGAGAGAGAGAGAGAGAGAGAGAGAGAGAGAGAGAGAGAGAGAGATGGTGCTTCTGTAGGGAATCCAATGTGGCCAGTGGATTTTCTGCTTGCAGGAATGCTATTCCCCTTGTCTCTGCCTGTACTTTAGGACAGTGACAGTATTGCTACTTATTTCACATTGGGAACGATGATAGCATCTCCTGGGGTGCTTTTTGCCATTCCCTTGCATGCCAAATGAGGTTGTTTTCCCCCACCCCACCCCCACACAATAAGCTAAGCAGAGAAAGAGGCAGGTTACATTAGCATGCACAGCTATGGTTTAAACTGCCACTTTGGTTTTGAGGAATTCCGAAATCCTTTTATTGTGACCAAGCAGAATGTTGCAAATCAGCGAGCAAACTTTTGAGTCCTCCAGAAGTCGACAGCCGCATACACACAACGCCTTCAAAGGACGTCGTTTCCCTCAAAAAAAATTATGGGTCCTGCAGTTTGCCCTTCACAGAGTTCCCATTCCCAACAACACCTAAGAAACTGCGTATCCCGAAATCCTTGAGGGAAGGGATGTGTTCCAAATGCACTTTAAAGGTTCATAGTTTATGCACAGCCTTCATCAGGTTGGATGTTAAACAAAGCAGGAGGCGGGAGGAGGGGGAAGCTGGGCTGATATAAGGTCTGCATTGGTCAACAGTTCACTTCTGCTGTGTTGTCTTCTATCAGATTCACACCACACATTGAGTACACTTGTTGGTATCCATCTGTCTCGAGAGACAATGGAGTGTGCCTCTGGGGGTGAAGTCAAATCGCTGCGTTTGCAGCACTGAAGTGACCTCCCCAGGGTGCAAGCCTGAGCAATGTGTATGGAGGTCCTTGGCTGCCCAGATGGCAAGACCCCCCTCTTGACCTCACTGACGGGGCCCAAAGGAAAGCAGAGCAATACGTTTGGCAGCAGCTTGGCTGCAGGAGTTGCCGGAAGGAGGCCTACAAGGCACCATCCAACCGTCTTCAGGACTCCACTCTGGATCTGTGTAGGGTTTCACTCCTTAGCCTTCTCTCCTCCCGAAGGAAGGAAGCAGAGGTTTAGGATCAGAGCTCTCCTTCTCCTAGATGGGCTACCTTCCCACGTGGTTGAGCCCCATCTGTCCCTCAATTTTCCTCTACAGCACATGCAGAAACTGTCTTCTTGACTGTTGGAGTCACTATTGGTCTTGTCCACTCAATCCACCAGAGCCTGTTTTTGCATGCAGGGGAAGTCCCTAACTCATTGAGGGTTTGAGACCCCTTGGCTACCCCTCACCTGGTTTAGCCAGCTACTTAAAGCCGTTTCCCAGAGTGTGGCCGCTGTCGCATGCTGACAGTTTCTAGGAGCTGCAGGTGGGATATGAGTATGGGGGGGGGGGACCAAAGGTGGACAAACTACCCCTCCACTAATACCCTATACAGTGGTACCTCGGGTTAAGAACTTAATTCGTTCTGGAGGTCTGTTCTTAACCTGAAACTGTTCTTAACCTGAGGTACCACTTTAGCTAATGGGGCCTCCCGCTGCTCCCATGCCGCCAGAGAACGATTTCTGTTCTCATCCTGAAGCAAAGTTCTTAACCCAAGGTACTATTTCTGGGTTAGTGGAGTCTGTAACCTGAAGCGTCTGTAACCCGAGGTACCACTGTACACCCCATTTCCACCACCTTAAACAGTCCTGGCTTCCCCCAAAGAGTTCTGGGAGTTGTATTTTAAGGGTGCTGAGACTTGTTATGACAACCTCTATTTCTCTCACAGAGCTACAATTTGAGTGATTTAACAATCAAGCCTTCTTCAAAGGGAGCTCTTGGCAGAGTAGAGGAATGGGAATGTGGCCATATAAGGGTTGTGTCTATGTTGGGGGCTGTTATGAAGAGAACTTCACTGTTTACCACCACAGCACGGATTGGGCCCATGCAATTGGTATGCCCCAGAAGCAAGCCCCCATAGTTAGATTAACCTGCAAGCAATGAGGCAAAGGGGCCGAGAAAGTTACCTGCCTCTGTTTCAGATCATCTCCCAAATATGAGGCACTTACGGCAAGACTTGGACCCTCCGCTGGAATGGAAAAGCCCATCTGGGACCAAAGAAGGTGATGTGTGCCTGTCCCCACCTCACGGAAAGGTGTGCTTTTGGAACTGAGGTATAAAGCAGATTTGGAGGCAGTGAGAGAGAGAAATTACGTTGCTTGGGGCACAGAGAGAAAGACAGGGAAAGGCAGAGGAAAAACTGGCTGGTGGTTCTAAGCTGAAAGCATCTGGGGATCTTTCTGTGGGATCTGATGCAGGGCAATAGATTTGCTCTCGAGGAGAAAGGCTGCAGCTAAGTGGCTGAGCATCACTTTCTGTGCAGAAGGTCCCAGCTTCAATCCCTGGCATCTTCAGGCAGGGCTGGGAATGTCCCTCGTCTGAAACTCTTGAGAGCTTCTGCCAGTCAGTGTTGGTTGTATTGAGCTAGATAGACCAATGCTCTGAGTTGGTATAAGACAGCTCTTTCTGTTCCTAGGATATTATAATGCTGCTTGCCTCCCTAATGTTCTTCCTTGGCTTGTCCACTTATTCTTGCCCATGCAAGTCGGCAGGTAAAACAAATGTGACCAAAAATGCCCTACACCTCCAGAGGGATCTCTGCTGCAAAAGGGAAGTCCATTCCAGCCAATTGCCACCATTCGGGAGCCCTGAGAGGGTGTGGCCCTTGAGCTGGGAATGGTTCTTCTGGATCCCAGGAGAGAAAGCTGCAAATATGACTCAGGTCTACCTGAATAGGGCTAACAGTGAAATGGGCAAGGGAAACGGGCAGACGATGTCCATTTTGGAGCAAGAGGAACCTGATTGGAGAGTGGGCTTGTTTTGATTTCCCTCGTTGCTCGGTGTGCATGGCCTCTAACCTCTCTTCCACTCTTTGCCAGTCTGTTCCTGCCAGTCCAGTAATTACTGGGCCAGGTGTTTGCCTGTGTGCCTCTGCCAGGTGTTGTTGTAACCATGGCACTGGGGAGAGGCACAACTTCCCCCCCTCCACTGATAAGAGCAGCTTCCAGTTTTTCCTCTCAGTGAAGTCAGTTGGTGGGAAAAGATTCCAAGGAGCAGAGGCTGAAGGGAGGGGGAAGGAGAGAGAGAGAGAGAGAGAGAGAGAGAGAGAGCGCGAGCGCAAATTCAGGCACCGAGCAAAGCCAGTTAGCAGCATCTGCTTCGGTCACCAGCTGGATTGCAAACAGCCCTCCAATTTCCACCTGCTGCAGAGCAGATAATTCTGGAGCTGTTCATCAGAAGGAGCTGGGATAACTAGAGAGGACCTACACCCAAACCATTGCAAAAGAAACTTGACGCCAACAAGTCTTTTGGAACATTTTCCAAAAAGGCATCCTTGAAGTGTATGTGTGATCTCAAGGAGGAAAAAACCAAATAAGGGCAAACTGAATATTTGCAAAGTCTCTGCGCGTTTGCTTCACTGAAAATCCTGCAGTGAGATCTTGAACCAACCACTGTTTGCAGAGTGCCTGGTCTTGGAAACTGCTTCCATCGTACTGGAACAGAAGCAGAGAGGCAGACCTGGAGAAACAGGGGCATTCTAGAAAGAAGCAGCATCTTTGACAAAGCAACGTAAGCTCTCCAAACTGCAGGGCCACTGATTTAAGTGCAAGCAGCCGACTCTCAGGCCAGAATACTCTTCCCTTGAAATAGTATGACTGACTTATTACTGTGTGCGAGAGAGAAAGACTAAGCCTAGAGCAAGGAACGTCGCAGAGCAGGACTGATTTGAATACTCTGGTCCACTGTCGAAAACTCAACCCCCCACAGATATAGTTGGAGAATAAACTGGAGACCCACAGCATCATGGAAGATGAGGAAGGTAAGGACCTTAGATTCTTTATTTGGAAGAAAAATAAAATAAAACTTGGTTTGCTTAAGACCTGCTCTCCAAAGTTTATTTCTTAAAACAATTAAGTAGATTTTTCTCATGCTGCTAATCCAGTCTCTGTGTAATTAAGTAGTTACGTGTGATCACCTAGCAATCAAGAAGAACTTTTTGATTTGATTGTTTGTTGCTGTTTCCCCTGTGCAAAACATGCTTTATTTTGAATGACCTAAACAGCTAGTGAAGGGATGTGTAAGGGGGGGGGTGAGGCACCTGTTGTTTCTGTAACCAGTGCTTTGTAAATGCTGTTTTACATATCAAAGCAACTGTACAATGCCCCCTGTAGCTAAGTGCTGATTTGAACACCTCATTTCTTAGTTGGCTCTGATCCGTGCTTCCAGGGAGTCTCCGAGAGCTTTTTTGTTTTATAAGCCCCAGAATCGAGGAGTCCCATCTCAGTATTTGCTGTAACCCATGTAAGCTGCGTAGGTCAGATTTGTGAAGTGCTTTAGACCACCCTAAAATCTCCTGGGTTCACACAGCTGATGGGGACCAGTGGAGTCCACGTGGCTGCCGGCATTCACCACGGAGAAGTCCTGGGAGGAAAAGAGCCTGCTCATATGAAACCCTTCTTCCATGGTGCAAGGTTGCATGCCAAACCAGGAACAGGGGGGAACCTGTTGTCTGCACAAGGATGGATGTCATGGGATGGATGCAATGGCTGCTTCCAAACCCCATAACTGGATTGATTAGCCATTGTTGATCTGGCCAGCAGGCTCTGTTTATGCCAGGGAGCAATGTGTCTCAGCCTATTCATTTTCTCTTTGGGGAGGAAAATGTCCTCTCTTTTCCCCCTCACTCTTCCCTCAGAACACCCTGCTGTTGCGTCCATCCGCTAGTACCAAAATGGCTTCCGATTTCCCCAGATCTTGGCACACAAAGTACCTTCACAATTCTTCAAGGATGGGGGCACCTGCTGCCCTCCGCCTGTTGCTGGACTCCGGCATCCCTCAGCCCTAGTCAGCACGGTGAAGCAGTCAATCTTCTATGCTGACAGAGCAGAAGATTTTCAAATTACATAATGGGGCTGTAGTTTAGGAGATGGCTTCCTAACTTTGAATGGGAAGGGACATGATGTAGGTGTTATACGGCCAGCAAGACTGACCTAAGACATTTTGCTGCTTCAGGTGGAACAATAAATAGCTCCCATATCCCCTCAAGTCACGATGCACAGCAGCACCCAAGATTAGCCAAGTCCTTTTCGCACCTGAGGCAGAAGATTTTTCCCCAGGAAGAAGCTGGTCAGGTGTCAGAAACTAAGGAGACTCTCACTGACAGCAACCACAGGAGTCTACCTTGGGCACCTTAAATGCTCACAAATTGTTTGTGGCATATGCTTTCATGCACTAAAGGCTACTTCACTGTGACTTTTAAATAGGAGGTCAACTAGAAATAAACAGCCAAAGACAAGTTGTTATTGTTGTTCTGTTGTAAAATGCAGTCACTTCTTACTTCACCAAGGGCCTTTCAAAATAATGAAAAGATGTGTTTATTTCATATACATAGCTTTGCTGGTCAATGTTTGCCTGCTGAAGAGGCACTTCTGTCACCAGGCCTTTATCACCTGAGTTGTATGTTTTTTGGATCTACCCTATTCTTGTGGATGTGGTTTGTTTCAGACTGTTTTAATATTGAATTAGAAATTGTTGTAACCCTCTCTCAGACCATTTGATGCAGGGCAGATAATAACAGTAGTCGTAATAATAATAATAGCGATGACAAGTTTTCTGTCTAAAAACAAAAGCAAAACAAAGCTAAGATATATGCTTTGGACCTATGCTTCTTGTCACATTCACACCATACATTTAAAGCACTATAAACAGTTGTTGTGTGCCCCCCCCCCAAGTATTCTGGGAGCTGTAGTTTGTTAAGGGTGCTGAGAGTTGTTAGGAGATTCCCTATTCCCTTCACAGATCTACAATTTGCAGAGTGGTTTAACAATCTCTCTTCACTGCGAACTCCAGGAATTGTAGTTCTCGGCATCCTAGCAAACTACAGCTCCCAGAATTCCTTGGGGGGGAGTAGCCATGACCTTTTAAAGTGGCATCATAGTACTTTATGGTGTGAAGATGATCTTGGAGTTAGTTGCCTTCTTTGGAGTTTTTTTAGGTCGGAGCCCATTCCCCTTTGGACTATGGTTGTTGGTTCTATTTTCACATGCCTCCCAAAAACAGAAGATCCTTTGGGGGAAAGGCTGTAGCTCAGAAGTAGAGCATCAGCAGAAGGTCTTAGGTTCAATCCCCAACATCTCCAGATAGGGCTGAGGACCCAGCCTGAAACCCTGAGGAACCATTGCCATTCAGTCGTGACCATAGAGGGATCAGTAGTGGATTCTCATGTTCCATTTGAGTTCCGAAACCTTTGTGTCGAGATCGCTTATTGCCTTGAAGTGAAGAGGAGCTAAAATAACTGAACTAATTTGCAGGGAAGCAAGATGAAGGGAGAACAACACCTCAGTAGGTGCAGGGGGAGAACTATATTATTTCAGTTATTCCAAACAGCTAAGCTCCCTGTAAACCTCAATAGGTATGTGGTTGGTGTGCCACCACAAGCTTAGCTTTGTTTTCAGTTGCTGTTTTTAACATTTAATGGTGTTGTTGTGATTTAAGCATATTTTTATAACTAGATTTGAAGTAGTTTTCTGTAGGTTTAATGCAGGCCACTTCGAGTACACTTGTGAAAGTGGTTAGATATACGTGAATACTTACAAGAGCATATTTTCACAAACCAATGAATTGCAAGTTTATCTTTCATTTCTTTGGGTTTTCCCTACCCATCCACCCAGGTGACACATCCTGCCCTACCAACAGCAGCCCATCCTTCACCAGGAATGAAAGCCGCAGCCAGATCTATAGGGGGAACTATACCTTCTCCTCCTACTATCAGCACTCCTCTCCAGTGGCCGCCATGTTTATTGTTGCCTACGTCTGTATCTTCTTCGTGTGCATGGTCGGCAACATGCTGGTGTGCTTCATAGTGCTGAAGAACCGGCAGATGAGAACAGTCACCAACATATTCATCCTCAACCTGGCTATCAGTGATGTCTTGGTGGGGATCTTCTGCATGCCGACCACCCTGGTGGACAACCTGATTACAGGTGAGTGAAAGAACAAAGTGCAAACACATCGGAACATAAGAAGAGAGCCCTGTTGGATCAGTCCAAAGGCCTATGCTGACCTGCATCCTTTTCCCACAGTGGTCAGCCAGATGCGTATGAGAAGCATTTGGGTGTTTAGAGGCATATGGTCTCTGATACAGAAGGTAATACTAACAAATGAAATGCTAACAAGTCTCCAATGCCATTAGGACTGTTTGATAAGCTTACAATGGTACCTCGGGTTAAGAGCTTAATTCGTTCTGGAAATCCGTTCTTAACCTGAAACTGTTCTTAACCGGAGGTACCACTTTAGCTAATGGGGCATCCCGCTGCCGCCGCACAATTTCTGTTCTCATCCTGAGGTAAAGTTCTTAACCCGAGGTACTATTTCTGGGTTAGCAGAGTCTGTAACCTGAAGCGTCTGTAACCTGAGGTACCACAATATTTATAAATGTTGGGCCTTGCTGGTTTTGGAACCCATTTAGTGTCTCCAATAGGACTACCTTAAAATGACAGAATATGCAATTGTGGAGATGTTTCCTAGAATGCAATTATTTTCTTCAGGCAGACTTTCCTCATTTTGAAGTCTATCTTTTTTCTTTTGTGAGCTAAGGCAGCTGGTGTTCCTGTGACAAATACTGGTGGCAGAGTGACAGATATTGTATTCATAGATTAACTTCATTGGGAGACAGAATGAGAAGTATTGAGATTTATGAGGTTTGTTTTTTTCCATTCATGCAGAGAACAACTTGGTTTTGTTATTGGAAAAAAGGGTAACAGTCTCCAATAATAATTTCTGCTATGATTCTCCCCAAGGAGGGATTATCCTCTTCAGTTCTTTAACATGTGCAACATGTTTGCACAACCAAATGGTGGTACTTATGCCCTGCAAATTGTGTTGAGGTTAAGGATGCTGAAAAATCCCAATTGCAGAAACTGCTGGTGTTTGCTTATTTGTACCATGTCCAGAATGAAATCAATCAAGTGAATATGGTCAGTATTCACTGTTGTTGTTTGCAGTCGACAAATAATATATGATCGATGAGACACACACCCCTTGGAATTTGCACTTCATTATCTTTGCATTAAAATAAATGGTGTGGAGTAACATAATGATAACATAATTCATTACACATAATTTCACCATAGTAGACGGGAAGAAGGATAACTTAATATTAGTCAGAAGCCAAACTGCAGTGGAATGGAAACAGCACTGCAGCAACAAATTCAAGGCAGAGCATAAATCAATGCCTTTTTACACCCATAACTGAAGCACCTAGTTTTGGGACTTCACAGATTTCATGACATTCCTAATCCTGACTGTTTTATGTGTTTGTGCTCTCTGTAGTCAGAGGGGAAGATAGTGGAAATAGTGGAGCAAAGAGCTGGGAAAATACTACTTAACTAGCAAAGGTGGCTGACAGAGGGTCTCTGAACAAGAATGGCTTGCAACCGTTGGCTCTTGCAAAATAAGGAGAGTATCAGCAACTCTATTATTTAATTGTGTTTTATGAAAGCACAATTTCCAGTTTTGTTCTGTCCCATCTCTGACCAAGGCTTTCTCTGTTCGCTGAATGGTAGGCATGCCCAGTCCAAGAATTCTGCAAATTTTCTCCAGTGTTCCTCAAGACCATAATTCGTGAGAAAAGATAATGCTTCTCAGTGCTCATCCAAGTGATTCAGATGCCTGAATGATGAGTTCCAGTCAAATGCCATATAGACACCCAAAGACTGCAGCATGAGCTATGCCCCCAAAGTCCTTTCCCTTTCCAGAGCCACTTTTCCTAATTCACACCAGAGGTGTTGGCCTTTGGCAGAGCAGCAACTAGTTCATTTGGAGCCAGAGATTTGGCAACCATAATGGCACCCTGAACTACACCACCACAACCACTCTATTTCTCTTCCTGACTTGTTGACCCATTGTATCCCTTCCAACCCTCCAACTCTATGATTCTATTATCCCCAGACCTATGGATTATAGCATTACCCCAACAGAGTCTCTTCTGCCTGCTATCCAACAATTCTGGGAGTGAAATTCCTGTACTTGAAAGCATCTCTCAGGGTTGGCTAACCTATGAAGCCAGGTGAGGCATCTGCCTCAGGCGGCAAGATCCCCAGGGGCAGCAAATCCCAACACTTCCCCACTTGTTCCTCGTGTTGATCTCTCTTCACCCCTTCTTCCCTGGTGGGAGGACTCCCACCATTTGGGGATTTGCCTCAGGTGCCCAAATACCTTGGGCCAGACCTAGCATCTCTAAACAGTAAATCTGGTTTTCTGGGTCGTATCAAAGTCTAAGATAGCAAGGATGTTCAGCGGCTGATTGTTAATCCAGATGAGAGGCTGGAAATTCACATTCTGCTAGCATTAGCATCTTTGTAACAGCCGGGGGGGACATGGCATGGCAGGGTGGAGAAAAACAAAATCTAAAAGAGCACGAGTAATGTCTGCCTCTTTCAAGAAACAATAGCTCAAGGATTTGAATGTCAGGGGACATAATTGAACTTCTGCCAGCCATTCTTTCCTTCTTCCAGCAACATGCACATTCATTTCAGTGGAGAGCAACATCTTTTAAAATGTACAGCATCCACGTTTGGTCGAAATAAAGCTCCAGACAGTGTGATCAACAGAAAACATTTATCTGCGTGCAAACTATAACGTAATTGTTTCCTGACTGCTGAGTCACCTCCCTTCCCTTAAGATCTTTTGTGGATTTGGGAGCTTTGGAAACCCGGCTCCGTTCATACTGTTGGTCAGGGTATATATGTTGTAGATCTGGCAGAAACCACAATTTGGCAGAAATATGGTTCATTCACCTATTTAGTCTGCATGGAGGAGCCCAGATTTTACAGCATGGCCATTTCAAGAGGGGCTTGTCCTCCGCAGCC